>NC_137936.1:29293857-29296357 GCF_963969265.1 Rhamphochromis sp. 'chilingali' | reverse complement strand
TAATGCTCAGGAACTCCAGATGTGGCGAGCAGCCGCTGGAGAGAGTAGAAATGCTCCTGGCATCACACCACTTTCTGTTTACCATGAAACACACTCCCCCACCTTTGGTTTTGTTTGACTCTGCCGTTCTGTCTGCGTGGAGCACAAAGAATGAATCCGACGGAGTTACGGCCTGGTCCGGCACGGTGGGGGTCAGCCATGTCTCCGTGAAGCACAGAATGTTGCAGTCCCTCATGTCACGTTGGAAGGTGACCCTTGCTCTTAGGTCGTCGAGCTTGTTCTCCATGGATTGTACATTGGCCAGTAGGATACTGAGCAGTGGTGCGCGATGCGCCTGCTGTCTCAGTCTGTTCCTAATACCAGCGCGTTTCCCCCGGCGCTTCTTTAACTGTCTTAAGAACATTGCAGAGGCCTTATTGACAGTATTTGGCTCTACATATCTGTGTGAGCAGATTTTCTCTCACACGAAGAGTGTCCTCAGGTAGCTGTCTGAATGCTGGACACCCGTAGACCTGTGTCTCTGAGTGGGAGACCAGAGAGCACATTAACATGTGTATCACTGTATTAACAAACATGCCATATTGGCCCAGATTATTTTTCTTATCATTGTTGTGAGGAGATCACAAATAGCATTTGCATTTTCTGTTGTACAGTTCATTTGCTGCTATGGAGTTTTTGTTTCAAAATAGCTGATAACTATTCGCTGATAGCTGCCAACATCTGCAAACAAATATAATTCTATAAAGTTGTTCTATATAGTGTGTAACTGTTAATATAGAGCATTATTAAATTTATTGGTAATGCAGTCATATATGGGACATTGACTTTTTAAATTTTAGATGGCACTCATCATCAGAAATGTTGCCGACCCCTGGTGTAATGCAACACTCAAATATGTCCTTACAGTCAAAGACTGGCTTACACTGTGAAAAAGGTTGTTTCAGCCCACCCAAGTGAATAACCACATGTTAAATCATTTGTGGAAGCACTGTTTGTCATTCCTCTATTGTTTTGGGATGATGGAGGTGTTGTTTTATGTAATCCTAGACTGATGCTGGCATCTGTTGAAAAATCCTTTTTAAGTTCCAATTGGCTCTGGGACTGTTTAAATGCCTCCTTGGTGTTATTAATTTATGGAGAAAAACTGAAACATCTAAAATATGTAAAACTTTTGCACAGTACTGTGTGCAGCCTGTGACTTCTGAAAGGAAGTTTCAGCTATCTACATGGATTCGTTTCAACTTACCAATTCAGTTTTTGAACGGCTCAGCCATTATCTATAGTTTTCGGGCAGTCATATCCCATAAAAGTAAGTTGCATCTGTTCCAGAATCGTTCTTTTCTTTGACTATTTTACTAAGTGAAATGAAATTAGGTGTGTGTTACAGCGGTTTTATTCCATTTTTCCTATAATCTTTTGGAATTTAATCCATTGAGGAGAAGAAGTATACAGAAGAAGTATTCTGTCTTCATATTCACTGTTGAAATGAATTATTTTCCTTCTGCCTAGCCGTGGTTCATATGGTGAAAATTAGCTTTGGAATTTAGTCCCGGAGGATGACCTGATGGTTAAAACAGAACAACTGCAGCATCCAAAAGGAGACCACCACTTTGGTTTTTACAAACAACAGGTTCGTTTGTGATTTCTCCAATATTTTTATTTTTTCTGGTATTCAGGCATTAAATAGGAAGGCTGAACTCTTTGTTTGCATATTTTACTAGATTTTCTGCATATCAGATTGGAAATAAAATAAACAAGCAACTTGTTTTATCTTTTACAGCTTATTACTTTAACATATTATTTTTATGATCTGTGTCTTATTAATGTGTTAATAAGGATTGTAGAGATACTGTGCAAAAATGCATTCTGCACATTGCATGGTTCCCATTGTCAGGATCAGATGGGGAGCAGATGCTGTGGATGCACAGGGAGCGTGGCTAGGATTTAAATTTTGCTGTTTCACATACAACTTTGTCATGCTACATATGTTGTTCTCTGTAAAATGTCTGATAAATTGCTAAAAGGTTGAAACTTGTGTAGGTGTAGGAACCCCAGGCCTGGATGATTTCAATTACCTCTCAGTGAGTTTGATATGACAGTGATCCCATGCCAGAATGTTATCCTTGTTTGAGTTTGGAAGAAAATCCACATGCTGAGTTTAATGTGTACTCTTCACTGTTTAGTTTCATTATATTCTAAATCCAGCATATTCATTTGCCTTCTGGAAAATTAGACTTTTTATTTACCCATTTGTACTTCACCCATCTCATCTGGCTTGTTCTTGGCTATTTCGCCTCAGTCTCCATCAAAATCCATTGAATTCAGCTGTGAATTATGCAGGATCTTTGGTTCATGTCATGGTGTAGACATATCAAGAGCTGCTGTCTCATCTCAGCACAAGATTTTTGCTGTCAGCTTGCCCCCAAACCAAATGCCTAAGGGGTACCAAAGAAGAAGGGTTTCAAGTAGGAAGACTGTCTGGCAAGGTGGCCTTTGTTAA